>NW_021137661.1:0-987 GCF_004193835.3 Ostrinia furnacalis
CATCAGAAACTATGAATTTAGTGTATGCATCTATAATTACTAAAATGTATATGTTTTTACGTTTACTACTCACAAATGGACCAACGTGATCGATATGGACAGTATGGAAGGGCGTAGAAATCTTAGGTATGGGGTGAAGATAACCTTCCTTTTTGCCTGCAGGCATTTTATTGTGGGCACACTCAAGGCAAGAATTGATATACTTTTTTATGAATTTTCTCATTTTTGTAAACCAATAGTGTTGTTTAATTCTATCGAATGTTTTTTCAAAACCGAAATGTCCTATCTGATCGTGGTTCTTTTGTAGAATTTGCCAACGACATCCCTTCGGTACCACCCATCTTAACCCTTCATCAGTATTTCTGTAAATCCTCCCGCCTTTTAATGTAAAATTCTTTTTTATATCTATGATGTCGTCATATTGGGGATCTGACAAAATGTCTTTGATACGTTTTAATTCTGAGTCATTCGATTGCACCGTCTCTAACCAATCATTGTCAATGCTCATAACATCAAAAGCTTCAATAGTCTCTTTAATACCTATTCCATCAGATATTGGGTTCCTACTCAGCGCGTCAACGTGAACCATATTTTGTACGGGCCTATACAGTGTGAGTCACGTTAAAGTGTACATATGAAAATAGATGAAACTAGACCTATTTTTATCGACAAAAAAGAGGTCAAAATTTTTTTGAGATTTTTTTTTAATTTTTTATAGATTTTTTTTTCTTTCAAGTACTTACTGTAAAGAAAACGTAATAACTTTTAAACTAAGAGGTATATCCTGATAAAATAAAAACAGTAATAATGCTAAATAACAGACGATACTAAAAAAATACATAAAATACTCAGAAAATGCCAACAAAGAATAGAAAAATGATACTTTTTGAAAAAAATCTGCTTAAAAATTCGTGATTTTTGGTTATTTGATAAATTTCTCCAAAAAATGCCCCTATAACTGGTGGTTTTTAATTACTTTGTATTATT
>NW_021137663.1:0-663 GCF_004193835.3 Ostrinia furnacalis
TAAAATATTTCCACGAAAAATTGCCAGAATTACAATATGGTGTATAAGGGACACTTTTGATGACACATAACAACGACTCGCACTCGCGCGCGTTCGTGTGCATCAACTTTTACTAAAATAAAAAAATAAATTAAGGGAAATACTTAATACAACGTTGTATGTATAGGTCCGCTGGCCGTCAAAAAGTAGCTTATACGAGAGGTTGCCCAATTTACAATATGTCCATCATTGATAACTCCCACAAATATCGTCTCTCTCTGAAGGATAACAAGATTTTTTTGTTTCCAGAAGCTCTTGATAGGATGCAAGCCCATAAATACTCTCTGAAGCGAGAATGAATCTCAAATTGCGATAATGCCATTTTGACAAATTACATGATGACCATTTCAGACTAAAATGACGAACGTATTGGCATTGAATTGTCTTCCGAAGATTTGAGTAATTATCAAATCATTAAGTCGTAATTTTACAAGAAATATATATCAAAGAAGATATGGTCTGCTTCCAGCAGAGCCCAAAAAACATTTTTGCACCAGAATTCGCATTGGCTAGACTCTGAAATTGTCTGGCCGAATTGTAAAAATATAGCTTTAAACAATGTTTTTTATCGAGTTAACACAACGCATAGACAACGTTAATACCGAGGAAGACGCTCCAGTTGAT
>NW_021137664.1:0-1423 GCF_004193835.3 Ostrinia furnacalis
CATTTCTAATTACAACACAAGGAACGGTAACTTTTATAAATTTCTGCAAGCCGGACAACCTCTTTTCACGTGCAGACAACTCACCATCTTCTCAGTCTGCACCGGTGGCGGTTCAATTCCAGTCACCAAGCCGCCAGGAAAAAATCCTTTCTTGCAGTTTGAAAGTGCTTGTCGCGGGTGGGTCGATTTTTATGATGACCAGTGTAGCTATGAGAGTGGCACGGGAGGGTCGGAACTCGGGAGGGTGTTTTTGTTGACGTCAAACGTCAGCTAGACTTCAGATTTGTATGCTCTGTCACGTCATAATATGTCAATGTCACCCCTCCCGTGTTTGATTCACCCATTCTAGTACACTCTGTATCTTATTTAAATCTAAACCCTTATAATAATATGTAGATACATTTTAACGAAAAAATTAGATAGGTCCTTTATACTCCCCGCTGGCTTTTAGTCGGCCGATATTTGGCCCCGATTCGAATTCTAGGTGTTTTCTATGTAATATGTATATAGTTACAAAAAAGTATTTAAGTATGTTTATATCCGTTGTCTAGTACCCATAGTACAAGCTGTGCTTAGTTTGGGACTAGAAGCGCAGTGTAAAATGTCTAAGGATATTTATTTAATAATTGCAATGTGCAAACTGATTTCTTTTCTACTCACCCAAAGGTAAACTGGTCGGGAATGCTTTAGTGCATTGATTCCCAAAGTGGGGGGCTCAAAGACTTTTAAAGGGGGGCGCGGGCCATCTGTGTACTAAAGTATAAAAAACCTGCGACCGCTGAGAGAATGCATTCCAGACTGCTCGATCCGACCAATAAATAATCTTGACTGGAGGAGGGGGGCGCGGAATTTTTTGTATGGTCGAAAGGGGGCGCGTCTCAAATAAGTTTGGGAACCCCTGTTTAGTGCATTAAGTTCGCCTTATGTTCAAATTTTATTTGGCACTAGCGGCCGCCCGCGACTTCGTACGCGTGGATCCCGTTTTACCCCCTTCATCTATCTTACGCGGTTTAAATTTTTTCATACAAATGTTTTTTCCCGCTAACTCCCGTTCCCGTGGGAATTTTGCAATATCCTGTTGTAACTAAGCTTTAAGTTTACTAAGGTACCTGCATGCCAAATTCCAAGCGTCTAACTTAAGCGGTTTAGATTTTTCATACAAAAGGATTTTCCCGCTAATTCCCGTTCCTGTGGGAATTCCTAAGTATACTATAACCTGCCCAGAAGTATGAAGAATAATTGTACCAAGTTTCGTTAAAATCCGTCGAGTAGTTTTTGTTTCTATAAATAACATACAGACAGACAAAAATTTTACTGATTGCATTTTTGGCATCAGTATCGATCACTAATCACCCCCTGATAGTTATTTTGAAAATATATTTCATGTACAGAATTGACCTCTCTACAGATTTATTATAAGTAT
>NW_021137665.1:0-1446 GCF_004193835.3 Ostrinia furnacalis
TACAGGTGACGTTACTTGCTCCACGACCCATAGTGTATTATACACTAAGAGTAGGCGCACACCGTTGATTTTTCGTCGGCCGATAGTTTAGTCGGGCAGTTGATAAGTACGGGCATGTATGGGAGTGCGCACACTACGCCGATTCGATTTGGCCGATTCTTCATACAAATTAAAATCGGGCACAACTATCGGCCAACTAAAAATCAACGGTGTGCGCCTACTCTAAGAGCTAGTGAACGCCAGACCTACGTCATTTTATAAAAGCTGAAAGTTTGTTAGCGTATGCTCCCAATATAAGCTAGAATGCTGGTGAATCATGAAGTTTGGGTCATCGTGACTTTGGCAGCTATCCTAAAAAAACTGTCTGGCAAGGAGTTGGAACTGTCAAAACTATCTGGCTGATGTGGAAACAACTTCTAATCATTGCCCAAATATTATGCATAAAAATCAGATTGTTTGGTATAACTGAATAATACTGAATATACAGAAAAACCCACCGTAAAAGTTAGGTTTACGTATACCATAAAAGCTGATTTTTATATACACTCGACAGCAAATAAATCGCACCACCCACGACGCGAACTTTAAAGATTTTCTTTTGACACAATAATAACCCAACAATATTGGTGTTATTTGAAAGCCCAATAAATATCCTTAAAGAAAAACACATTTAATTTCTTAATAAATGCTTAACATATACCATAAATATGACTTGAAAAAAGACCTTACTTTGGCCTCACCTCTGGGATCAATTAGACCAAATTTTATGGTTATAAAACCAAATAATGATCACACGTGTCCTCTTTAACAGATGGATAGCGATCAATCCCAACTTAATAGTTTTATAGCCATAAAAGTTGGCTCAAGCGTAACTATCTATTTTTTGGAGAAATGACTCTGGCTGGATCCTTCTAAAGAAACATTTTTGGGGTAAAAACCTTTCCTATAATGAAATGAAGTTTAGAACTAGGCTTTTGAATGGTACCAATATTGGTGTGAAGTGGGGATGCATACGTTTGAAAGTGCTTGTCGCGGGTGGTGCGATTTATTTGCTGTAGAGTGTAGGTACAGTATTTGGCCAATAATAAGAAGTAGTTTCCTCATCAGCCAGACAGTTTTAACAGTTCCAACTCCTTGCCAGACAGTTTTTTTAGGATAGCTGCCAAAGCCACGATGACCCAAACTTCATTATTCACCAACATTCTAACCTACATATATTGGGAGCATACGCTGACAAACTTTCAGCTTTTACAAAATGACGTAGGTCTGGCGTTCACTAGCTCTTAGTCTATTAGCCTTTGGAGATATTGCCACTTGTCATGGTTTTGTGCGGTTTCACGCCAATCGCCTACTTCAAGCTCGCGAAAATCCGCGTCCTCCGCATCACCCTTAGCGACATTGGAATGAACCACCCGTCTACAGGTAAATCTCTTTGAGTAGCAAATA
>NW_021137667.1:0-1091 GCF_004193835.3 Ostrinia furnacalis
GCTCATGAACGCTTCAAACTTGGTACTTCTTTCCCAATTCCATAAAATTCAACACTTAGAAAGTAACAAAAAATTTTAAAATAGGTAGTTGAAACAAACCACAGCTAATTTTCATAGTGGACTGTACTATGCGATAAACATGTCAGTCAATTTGACAACCTTTGTTGGAAACATTATTCAATGAAAATATTGTCCGAACCCTTAGTATTTCTCTTCGACAAATACTTTAACACATTGTAAACCACTTTTCTTTAACGACTATAAAAAGATTTTAGCAATTTAATTCACAAAATCAATTGCGCACATTTAAAATAAAGTTTGTTTACACTTTGACAGCAATAGACTGACATGCAAGGTGACATGACAATGAAGTTTTTAGTTACTGTTACCATTAAAAGAAATTAGTACCATTAGTTTTCCGCAACATGGCGAGGGTTTTTATGTTCCTGGTCAGGCTATACCAACATAAAATATACTCTTCCTTACTAATAAAACTTGAATAGCGTCTGTATGGTCACACAACGCTTTGTCATGTTTTTCCGAAAGTTCAATTACTGACGACTGAATGAAAGAAATTGGTGCGTAACTATTCATCTGATATTAAACGTTTAGTAATAAAGGGGTAGGTCAGGTAAATGGCAAATCCACCAGCAGTCGCTCGATGACACTTAGACAAATAGTTTTATAAAACGTCAACTAAGTTGGTTAGGTATTTGTATTGTAGATACTTATATACAAATGAACGTATAAAATGAGTTTATTTTTAAAAGTATAGGTACAGGGTGGTAACGATAAGTGATTTCACTTGATTTTTAATTATACAAGATATCGAGAAACTGTTTACTGTTCCTGTAAGTGCTTCATGAGCTCTTTAAAACAATAACAATAAATAGGTCAAAAAATAAACTGGATCTATGCGAAAATTCAATGTTTCCAAATTTCATACTAAATGTATGCCGCCAGCCATATTTACCATAATTAGAAGTGTTAATTTTTTAAATTTATTTTTTTAATTGAGTAATATATAATAATCAAACAACAAATTCGTAAATTGCATTGTTATTTAAATTATTTACGGAAAACATGATTTT
>NW_021137668.1:0-4408 GCF_004193835.3 Ostrinia furnacalis
GATTTGATCCAAAAATGAAAAAAATTGAAATAACGACTTTCGGTCAAAAATTTGGATGACGCCTCCTGCAAATAGGTCAAACTAATGACATTTGACCATTTTCATCTCGATCACCTGGCAACACTGGGAGTTAGGGGAACTCAAAGTTTTGGGACATGTGTGGTTTTAAGGAATTGTTTCACGGGATTGGATTAAGGTAGAAAAAGAGTAAAAATAGGGTTCGGCGCGGAAAAAGGTCCAGATTAAGGCAAAAATGCAAAATTTTGGAAATCCAAGATGGCCGCCAAATTTACAGCCGTTTTCGTAATTGAACTAATCTCTCCATACAAATTGTATGCAGGGGGGCTTAGCTAACGTAGAAAAAGGCGAGGCCGAAGGCCGAGCGATAACTTAAAGCCTGTGAGTCGCCATAGATTTATTTTTAATGCGTCAAAAAAGGACTAGAGCCCAGTGACAGACAGAAAGGCGAGGCCGGAGGCCGAGCGATGGTTCAAATCCCGACAGTCGCCGTAGATTTACCTGTGTTGCGTCAAAAAAGCACAAGAGCACCGTGACAAACGAGAACGCCCCCTGTAATTTTTGCGAGGCCGAAGGCCGAGCTCCGAATGCGAGGCCGCAGGCCGAGCGCCGCGTAGGGCGAAGCCCGGAGCGGCCAGCATCGCAGATCTAGCTTTTGTAGTCTGACTGACTGACTGATCAGGGGTATTTTTGGGGTATTTAGAGGGGTGAGGGGTAAAATTGTTGGTGTTTGTTTTAAACTAGATTTTTCGACTGCCAGCTTTATTATATTTTTTGAACCAAAAAACAAAATGGCGGCACTTTTTGAAACTCAAACTTTTTTGTTTTTCATCCTGAATTTTTTCTTTTTTGGTGGTTTGTTGGGGTTGCCAATGTGTGTTGAAAAAATTGAGAAAAAGTTAGAAAAACAAAATGGCCGCGCCGCCATCTTGGATTGAAAATGCGATTTCGAGGTGTTTTCAGGGAGGTGTCACTCCGAGATGCGCTATTGTTTTTGAAAAATTCTTTTGAGTATTTGTGACTTATATAGTCTGCTTCAGGGCCTTATTTACAGATTATCAAAAAACAAGATGGCGGCTGAGCCGTCGGCCATTTTGTTGCTATCAAAAAAATCCGAAACTTTGACACGAATTTTCCGGTAGATGGCGACACCGGAATAGGGTACAATGTTCCGGGCGATTGTTGGTCTGTTATTCGAGTGTTGCCATGAATCGGAAAAAACTACCATTTTGGAAGAAAATTTTCCACCACGGCCCCGGATAGTAGAAAATGGAAATTTCCAGAAATTCCAAAAACTTGGTATGCAGTCTGGTGACGTTTGGGGACCCGATTGACATTTCACCATTTTTATCAAAAAAGTCTGGCAACACTGAAAGTTATGGGGAAAAGTTTTTTTTGCGACATGGGTGACTTTAAAGTTAGTGACAGACAGAAAGAATTATGGCAGAAAAAAAATAAAAATGACATTTGGTCGGATATACGACCCAGATTATGGGAAAAATCCGAAATGTCAAAAAATCAACATGGCGGCGGCGTGGGCGGCCATTTTGTAAAAAGTTGAAAATTTCGAAATTTTGGAATTCATTTTTCGAGTACATGGCAACATTTTGGAAAGTCGAGTTGTATGAGGCAGTTGTGTGTTTTGTCGAGAGGTTTCGCTTGGGTGAAGAAATTTCTCCAGTGTTGCCACACTTTGGGAGATTTGGTCCAAAAATATCGAAAGTAGAAATAACGACTTCCGGTCAAAAATTTGGACGACGCCTCCTGCAAAGGGGTCGTGCAAATGACATTTGACCATTTTCATCTCGATCACCTGGCAACACTGGGAGCTACGGGGAAAAGTATTTTTTTCGACATGGGTGTCTTTAAAGTTAAGGACGGACAGAAGGAGATATGGCAGGGAAAATCTAAAAATGGGGTTTGGTCGGTTATACGACCCAGATTATGGGAAAAATCTGAAATCTCGGAAAATCAAGATGGCGGCTGAGCGGGCGGCCATTTTGTAAAAAGTTTCAGTTTTCTGAGTTTTCAAATGCGTTTTTCGGGCAGTTGGCAACATTTGGGAAAGTCGGGTTGTATAGGGCGGTTATGTAGTTTGTCAAGGAGTATCGTTTGGGAATACTTAAATTTCCAGTGTTGCCATACTTTGAGAGATTTGGTCCAAAAATGTAAAAAGTGGAAATAACGACTTTCGGTCAGAAATTTGGATGACGCCTCCTGCAAATAGGTCAAACTAATGACATTTGACCATTTTCATCTCCATCACCTGGCAACACTGGGAGTTACGGAAACTCAAAATTTTGGGACATGGGTGGTTTTAAGGAATTGTTTTACGGGATTGGGTTAAGTTAGAAAAAAAGTAAAAATGGGGTTCGGCGCGGAAAATGGTCTAGATTAAGGAAAAAATGCAAAATTTTGGAAATCCAAGATGGCCGCCAAGCGTTCACCCGTTTTCCTAAAGGAACTAAATTATCCATACAAATTGTATGCAGGGGGGCTCAGCTAACGTAGAAAAAGGCGAGGCCGAAGGCCGAGCGATAGTTTAAAGCCTGTGAGTCGCCATAGATTAATTTTTATGCGTCAAAAAAGGACTAGAGCCCAGTGACAGACAGAGAGGCGAGGCCGAAGGCCGAGCGATGGTTCAAATCCCGACAGTCGGCATAGATTTACCTGTGTTGCGTCAAAAAAGCACAAGAGCACAGTGGCAGACAGTTAACACCCCCGTGTAATTTTTGCGAGGCCGAAGGCCGAGCTCCGAATGCGAGGCCGCAGGCCGAGCGCCGCGTAGGGCGAAGCCCGGAGCGGCCAGCATCGCAGATCTAGCTTTTGTAGCCCGCGTAGCGGGCGACCAAAGCTAGTCTTCTATCTTCTATCTTCTATCTTCTATCTTCTATCTTCTATCTATAATATATAAAGCTCGATTCCTACTCACTGACTGACTGACTCACTGATCAGGGGTATTTTTGGGGTATTTAGAGGGGAGAGGGGTAAAATTGTAGGTGTTTATCTCAAACTAGATTTTTCAACACGCAGGTTTTTTAGATTTTTTGAACCAAAAAACAAAATGGCGGCCTTTTTTGAGACACCAACTTTTTTGTCTTTGGTCCTGAATTTTTTCTTTTTTGGGTGTTGATTGGGGTTGCCAAGGTGTGTTCAAAAATGTGGGAAAAAAACGAAAAAACAAAATGGCCGCGCCGCCATCTTGGATTGAAAATGCGATTTCGGGGTGTTTTTAGGGAGGTGTCATTCCGAGATGCGCAATTGTTTTTGAAAATTTCTTTTGAGTTTTTGTGACATGTATAGTCTTCTTAAGAGCCCTATTCACAGATTATCGAAAAACAAGATGGCGGCTGAGCCGTCGGCCATTTTGTTGCGATCAAAAAATTCCCAAACTTTGGTAGCAATTTTCCGGCAGATGGCGACACCGGAGTGGGGTACAATGTTTCGGGCGATTGTTGGTCTGTTATTCGAGTGTTGCCATGAATCGGAAAAAACTACCATTTTGGAAGAAAATTTTCCACCACGGCCCCGGATAGTAGAAAATGGAAATTTCTAAAAATTCCGAAAACTTGGTATGCAGTTTGGTGACGTTTGGGGACCCGAATGACATTTCACCATTTTTATCAAAAAAGTCTGGCAACACTGAAAGTTATGGGGAAAAGTTTTTTTTGCGACATGGGTGTCTTTAAAGTTAGTGACAGACAGAAAGAATTGTGGCAGAAAAAAAATAAAAATGAGGTTTGGTCAGGTATACGATTCAGATTATGGGAAAAATCCGAAATGTCAAAAAATAAAGATGGCGGCGGCGTGGGCGGCCATTTTGTGAAAAGTTGAAAATTTCGAAATTTTAGAATGCATTTTTCGAGTAGTTGGCAACACTTTGGAAAGTTGAGTTGTATGAGGCGGTTGTGTGTCCTGTCGAGAGGTTTCGCTTGGGTGAAGAAATTTTTCCAGTGTTGCCATACTTTAGGAGATTTGGTCCAAAAATGTCGAAAGTAGAAATAACGACTTCCGGTCAAAAATTTGGACGACGCCTCCTGCAAAGGGGTCGTGCTAATGACATTTGACCATTTTCATCTCGATCACCTGGCAACACTGGGAGCTACGGGGAAAAGTATTTTTTTCGACATGGGTGTCTTTAAAGTTAAGGACGGATAGAAGGATTTATGGGAGAAAAAATCCAAAAATAAGGTTTAGTCGGTTATACGACCCAGATTATGGGAAAAATCCGAAATGTCAGAAAATCAAGATGGCGACCGAGTGAGCGGCCATTTTGTAAAAAGTTTCAGATTTCTGATTTTTCAAATGCATTTTTCGGGCAGTTGGCAACATTTGAGAAAGTCGAGTTGTATGGGGCGATTACGTAGTTTGTCCAGGAGTATCGTTTGGG
>NW_021137670.1:0-890 GCF_004193835.3 Ostrinia furnacalis
ATTATTATTGATTTTGAGCTCTATTTTCGAGACATAAAGTTGAAAATAGCTTAAATAAATTTTAATGTTGAAAATATCATAAGAAGAAAGCACTAAATAAAGAACTTTAATTTGTCTAAACGTCTTAATGATTATTATTATTTTAATTAACACTTTTATTTCTACATACTATTGTACCAGTGATTTAACGGAAAGGTAAGTGTGAGGAAAATGAGGTTTCACAATCATAGTACGGGAGATATTTTTAGCACAAAGGTGACGGCTGTGACCACCCCCAACCAGTCGGGTAAAGGGAAGACTGAGTCGGTAGCTTGCAACTAATCCTATACAAGTAAGTGGATAGATCTTGAACAAGGGACGACTAGAAAAGAGGACCAAAATCCCAACAGAACAGCCTAATCTGGTTTACTGACAGCTCAAAGATGGAGTAGCGGCGTAGGGGCGGGCCGCCCCGGGTGCCAAGCATCAGAGGGACACATGTCGCACAGATTAGTACTCACTCACTCACTTAAGGAGGTTTGCTACAGTGTTTCAAGCTGGGCTATAATATTATGTGTGCACTAAAGAACAGGGGTGTAAAAAACGCAATATTTACATCCTGATCCACAGCCAGGCAGCACTCAAACAAAAAGCCATCGCCTCAGTGAAGGTTGAGTCTAGAATTATTCTAGATGCAATCTTAAAGATGAACAAACTCGGAAGGCATGAAAGTGTCCCTGATGTGGGATACCTGGTCATACACGGATCAAATGCAATGGGAGAGCCGACAGTCTAGCGAAACTAGGGTCAGAGGCGATACCTATTGGGTAAGAACTGATACTTACCTTTATCTAACGGCATACCTCATGGCCATAATATGGCCATATCCAAGAAGCACAGTGCTGAATAGG
>NW_021137672.1:0-1490 GCF_004193835.3 Ostrinia furnacalis
TGTTTGGTTCCTGACTGAATTAATTCTACTTTATGAATGAAAATGAAAGTTCGGAAAGTGTAGGTATTTGGTTTGTCAATTCACAAACTAAAGAGAAAGGGGAAAGAGGAAAGCTAAAAAGAAAGACCACTTTCAATGTTATTGTTTAAATATAAGTTTCAATCTATAACCACAAGGTAGGTCAAAATTATGTATATGTTCGCAAATTATTTATATGTTCGCAAAAATATAGAGCAATTTACTAGAAAGAGTGATTTACACAAGATCAATACAAGAAACAAAAATAAACTTGCCGTTCCAAATTTCAGACTGCACAAGATTGGTAATTCATTTATGGGGAAATGTATTAAACTTTTAGAATTGCCCATTAATAAATTTAAAGCACATTATCAAAAGCACCTTAATGAAAAAGGGCTACTATAAAGTTGATGATTATACATATAAAGGATAAAAATGTTTGGAATGTTCAACTACCTAGCTCGCATTAATACTTATGACTATAATTTGTATATTTTAAAGACTGTAAAACCTTGAAAAGGAGGCTGACAATAGTGACTGAGTTTCTTGCGCTGCTTCTTCTCAGCACTGGCCCATTTATTGTCCCGAAGCAGTGGTAGGGTTAATATTGGGAAGTGTAAAAGCGCTTTTTTAAAGCCTATTTGCAAAAATAAATGAATTTTATGAATTTTATTTAATTTTAATTTTATTATTACGATTCGAAGTAGGTACCTATCTTCAATTTGCAGTTAACGTTTTGTTTGTACCTTTATGTAAACAGTAATGTAATAGCAATGGTATAGGCGAATATACCTAGGGTAGGGCTTTAAAAACGCTCATGTAATGATAGACTAGCTTTTGCCCCGCGGCTTCACCAGCGTTTTTAGAAATACTTTATGGTGCGCATGTCACTAAAAACAGAGATAACAACTAACCTATTTATTTACCTGGGTCTAGACTGGATCTAAATATTAGTATGTAAGTAACATAGAAACAGCTGTGTTTTGTTGATACTTAAATTTTTCCGAATACAATATTCATCCATACAAGCCTAACATGACAGAATTTCTTAAGTAATGTGAAAAAAACATTTTTGTCAACGGCAGAATTGTCTCTTCAACAAAGCCTTTTGGATAAATTGACAGGATTATTCTGTATTATTTTTTCCAAAACATACTTGTAAATGAAAGAGATATTGAAAGTGAAAGGAAGGTAAAAACATTTACAATAACGATTTGATAAAAGCTAATAGTAACTTTAAACTTAAGGAATAAAGCTAGCGAACCCATGCCACGGTGTACCGACGACCTCATAAAGGTAACAGGAAGGTGCTGGTGCTGGTCGCTGGATGCATATCAACTGATTATCTTGGAAATTATTGGGGGAGGGCTATGTTCAGCAATGGACGTCCTATGTCACATGAAATGATAATGATGATGATGATGATGATGATGATGAACCCATGCCTTTATAAAACTTGTGGCTTATTTAAA
>NW_021137673.1:0-5854 GCF_004193835.3 Ostrinia furnacalis
ATTTTGATTTTGATTTTGATGAGATATAGCCCATATGGTGCTATCGACTTAAGGCTGTTCCTAAGGAGACAGCTCGTTTTTTTGCAGAATACCGTTTAGCGGACGAAGCCACATGAACAAACCGTTTACAATGTCCCGCAAAAAACCAACTCATTCCAATTTGAAATTCGAATTTCAAACACACTTGTGTGTTCACATGACAGTCCAGTTTGCAGAATCCTGCATTACTGGATCCTGCAAAACTGGATTTCTCAACACTATTTTTGAAGAATCACTCATACTACAAACGTCACAAGAGGCCACAGTGTTTAGCTTGATTTATAAACAACTCATTTTATTTTTGCAAGTAGGCTTTTAAAAAGCGCTTTTACACATCCCAGTATTAACCCGACCACTGCTTAGTTTGAGCCAAAGACGACCACTGCTGGATAAAAGCCTCTCCGAAGGATTTAATAAACCACCGGTCCTAGGCTGCCTGTTCCTTCACTAGATCGTCAGTCCACTGAATGAGAGGCCTGCTTATTTACTTCTCTCATTTCCTCACCTTATCGAGTTGGCCAACGTTGCAATTCAAATACACGGTGTCCCAGAACGGGTGAATCAAACTGATACATATTTTTTTGGGATAGTACATTTGTAGAGCTACCTCCCCACCAGTTTGATTCACCCATTCTGGGACACCCTGTATAATATTTAACTTTAGTAAATCAACGATAATATTTAATGTACGAGTAAGACAATAAGAATAATTATTATCATACATAACCATAATTTCTCATCTCATTAGTCCGCCCAACCCGCAAAACAAACAAAATTACAATCGCCTAACAAAACCCAAAAAGTTTTTCGTCCAATATAATTTGTATCAACGTGCGTAATAAATCCAACTCCTACTTAAAACCTTTGTAGATAGTACCACCATATTTTGAACTCTATTACGATGAGCTAAGGTTCAAAATTGAAAAATGATTTTTTTAGGTTCTATCAAAGGGTTAAGTCCAAACAAGTATTAACATACAAACGACCTGTCCGGGCATCGAATCCCGGATCGCGTGCTACGACATAATAACTCAAGGAATACGCTAATTGACGTGCGTGCGTTTGCGCAGCTTCTTTTACGGAGGGTAGTCGTTGAATAGATTTTGATGTGAAAGATTTTAGCATGCCAAAAATTTAACAGATAATATAAGAGAAATCCTCTAAGGGCTGATTTTTCAATCGTCAGACATTTTTTAACTGAAGAATAAACATGTCATTTTGACTTAAAATTGTCTTAGAAGTGTAAAATTTGACAGAAACTGTCAATATGCCAAACTTATTCTTCGGATAATAGTCCAGTCATTTAAGCTTAAATTAGGTAAGAATCTCGGAATTAGAGATACCCAGCTGTAAGTCTGTAAATACTTGTATATTGACACCCTAAAAGTTGTCTCAAAACCTACATATGGTAGGGTGTAAGCAACTATTAAATTTTAAGGTCAAAGGTCACAAAAATCGTGTTTTTGCGCTTTTTTTGGAAATATCTCATTTCCTATGGGTTTTTTGCTATTTGTATTTATTATCAATATTGTAGAATACTAAATTTTGCAAATAAACTCTACAAATTTTGTTTAAAAATTTTTTTTATACGGTGAACCGTTTTCGAGATAGAGGGTGGAGAGCGCGCGGTCACTGCATCACTTCAGGTCAACTTAAGCGGTTTAGGTTTTTCATACAAAAGTATTTTCCCGCTAATTCCGGTGGGAATTTCGGTAATTACTTGTTGTAAATAAGCTTTAAGTTTACTAAGGTACCTACATGCCAAATTTCAAGCGTCTAACTTCCGTTAAGCGTTTAGATTTTTCATACAAAAGGATTTTCCCGCTAATTCCTGTTCCCGTGGGAATTCCTAAGTAAACTATAACCTGCCCAGGTGTATGAAGAATAATTGTACCAAGTTTCGTTAAAATCCGTCGAGTAGTTTTTGTTTCTATAAGGAACATACAGACGGACAGACAGACAGACAAAAATTTTACTGATTGCATTTTTGGCATCAGTATCGATCACTAATCACCCCCTGATAGTTATTTTGAAAATATATTTCATGTATAGAATTCTGTCCGTCTGTATGTTCCTTATAGAAACAAAAACTACTCGACGGATTTTAACGAAACTTGGTACAATTATTCTTCATACACCTGGGCAGGTTATAGTTTACTTAGGAATTCCCACGGGAACAGGAATTAGCGGGAAAATCCTTTTGTATGAAAAATCTAAACGCTTAACGGAAGTTAGACGCTTGAAATTTGGCATGTAGGTACCTTAGTAAACTTAAAGCTTATTTACAACAAGTAATTACCGAAATTCCCACGGGAATTAGCGGGAAAATCCTTTTGTATGAAAAACCTAAACCGCTTAAGTTGACCTGAAGTGATGCAGTGACCGCGCGCTCTCCGCCCTCTATCTCGAAAACGGTTCACCGTATAAAAAAATTTTTTAAACAAAATTTGTAGAGAATTTAGTATTCTACAATATTGATAATAAATACAAATAGCAAAAAACCCACAGGAAATGAGATATTTCTAAAAAAAGCGCAAAAAACCGATTTTTGTGACCGTTGACCTTGAAATTTAATAGTTGCTTACACCCTACCATATGTAGGTTTTGAGACAACTTTTGGGGTGTCAATATACACGTATTTACAGACTTACAGCTGGGTATCTCGAATTCCGAGGTGAACTTACTATAATGACTGGACTATAAAAGTTATCCGACGATTGAAAAATCAGCCCTAAGTGGAATAGGCACGCTGCGTTACATTGTGCAAATGGAGAAATTAATTCTAGTAGGTAAGTTCTCTACCAGCCTACCATTACACAGAGTTACTTATAATAAATTAGACGTTTTTAGCCAGGCGTTTGTCATGCGTTTGCAGGACCACACATGGTAAACATGCGTCGGAATAAAATTGACCAACCAAGTGTTCGGTCTTGCAAACGCACAACAGATAACCTGTTGAAAACGTTTAATTTGAAAGATCCCTTATAGCTCGAGTGTCATATCACGCTTACCGATTCAGTCTCCACATTTTTGTAACGAGAATCGAACCTACGACTGTTATAGTAGTCCGGCACGCGAGCCACCAAGTCAGGCGGTCAAACAACTACCCGCCATGGTATTCATCATTTTATTCATACACAAGAAAGCCTTCGTTGTTTCGCGTCTTGAAATAACTTTTTTGACAAGTACAATCTCACAAAAAATGACATGCAAACTTTTTCTTATCCCAACGGCTTAAAGTCTGAAATCGCACATCAAAACAAATAAAGTCAATGAAATATTAACGTTTATTTTTGACCCCGGGTGGTAAAATTAATTTGTGTGTCTGTTTTACTTGATGTATGAATGTTGTTTTTGCTCTGAGCTTTAAGTAAATACACGTTTTTTTGCAAAAAGGAAGGTAGTTTAAGATCTGAACGATTTGGGTGCGTTGATTTACCGCGTGCAGGTAGGGTTGCCACATATGAAAATATTTTTAAAGCGATTCAATTTTTGTATGCACTTGTCACTTCTGTCTCAAACAACTTCAGATCGGTAATTTTAGAACTTCTAGAGGCTTTTGTCCAACAGTGGACATATTATTTAGGTTGAAACGAGAAAAACACTATTTTCAGCATCACTAAATAGTCAAAGAGTGAGTGAGAGAGTGCATATATTTTTTTTATATTATTTCTTTTGATAAATGAGAAATGTGTCCATTACGTTTACATACCTAAATTTTTACCCGACTGCGCCAGAAGGAAGCTGTTTTTGCCCAAGTGTTTAGATTGACAAGGATCCTTATAAAAGATGGGAGTTAGTTAACTGGATGTTGGTTTGAAAGCAGTTTTCAGTTATTTCCATTCCAACGAAGTGAGGGTCACAGTGTCTAATAATGTCTTTATAACTACTATAAACTAGCTAGAACACGACCCCATGAAACTATCCTAGAACCACTTGCGGTTCAAACCAGTTCCATCCAGTTCAAACTGGATACAGTCTATAGAATAACACTTTGACAAACGTTATTATTTTAACGCCAATACTGTTTGCATTGTAACACACAATATTGGTTACATACGAAAATCAACCCTATTGATGTAGCTTAAAGCTTAATATCGTTTCAACGACAGCTATGTCACAGAACTATCTATACTTATAATAAATCTGTAGAGAGGTCAATTCTGTACATCAAATATATTTTCAAAATAACTATCAGGGGGTGATTAGTGATCGATACTGATGCCAAAAATGCAATCAGTAAAATTTTTGTCTGTCTGTCTGTCTGTCTGTCTGTATGTTCCTTATAGAAACAAAAACTACTTGACGGATTTTAACGAAACTTGGTACAATTATTCTTCGTACTCCTGGGCAGGTTATAGGATACTTAGGAATTCCCACGGGCACGGGAATTAGCGGGAAAATCCTTTTGTATGAAAAATCTAAACTGCTTAAGTTAGACGCTTGAAATTTGGCATGCAGGTACCTTAGTAAACTTAAAGCTTAGTTACAACAGGATATTGCAAAATTCCCACGGGAACGGGAGTTAGCGGGAAAAAACATTTGTATGAAAAAATCTAAACCGCGTAAGATAGATGAAGGGGGTAAAACGGGATCCACGCGTACGAAGGGCATGCAGGTACCTTAGTAAACTTAAAGCTTAGTTACAACAGGATATTGCAAAATTCCCACGGGAACGGGAGTTAGCGGGAAAAAACATTTGTATGAAAAAATCTAAACCGCGTAAGATAGATGAAGGGGGTAAAACGGGATCCACGCGTACGAAGTCGCGGGCGGCCGCTAGTTTAATAATAAAGCGCCTTAATTTTCAACTTAAAGTAGATTACGCTTAAGTCGAAACTCTCTTGGCCTTATTCACTCAACCACGTGTCTAAAGATTCCTCAATGAGTTTTAACTCTATTTTGTCTGAGTTAAAGAGGATATTCCTTTGGCAGAGGTAAAGGGATGTTTACTGGGTAAGTTATTAACTAAACCAATATTGGCTTTGGCGGTAATCTTGCGTGTGACGTCATCACGGCAAAATTGTTAGGTTATTATCTTGTCTGCACACTAGCTTGTTTATGGTGAGATAAGGTATATTTTGGCAATGAACTTAGGTATTTTACGCCCGTATTCACAAACATCCGTCGGTCCACCCACAAGGTGGACTGACGACCTGTTAAAGGTAGAAGGAAGGCGCTCTCCAATCATCTATTTTACGATGTGCATTCGATTTTCTGCTGCAAGCATCGTTTGTGGGGGCGTTAGTCATTTTGGCAGTATTTCAAATATGTATGTCATTGTTTCTACAATAGAGTCATGAACACCATTAGTCAATTGAGAAACTTTTTATTATGAACCGTCAAAACGCGATACTTCTGTAGATTTTGTTTGGCAAAGGGACCTATGACGTCAATATTTTGAGAAGTCAATTAAAATCAGAGCTACAAAAAATTGAAATGTTAGAAACTTTGTTTTAGGGCTAGAATGTTTTTTTTTTAAATCAGTAGCAAATTGAAAACTCACTCAGTTTTTAGAGTAAGAAAGTTTTCTAAGCATGTATCTGATTTTGATGCAGTTTGAAAAGTGCCTCGATAAAGAGCTCTTCTTAGGGGGCGTCCATTAATTACGTGAGACAATTTTGGCTATTTTTAACCCCCCCGCCCCCCTTGGAGATTTCATGAGATTTTGCCAGACCCCCTTCCCCTACCCCCTAATCTCACGTGAGATTTTCCAAAATGCCTATTTGCAATGTAAATGATATAATCGTTGCTTCGAAAATATTAGATTTTCTAAAAAAACCCGACCTGCGTAAAAAAAATAACTGAAATGATA
>NW_021137674.1:0-6629 GCF_004193835.3 Ostrinia furnacalis
ATGAACTGTCAAAAACGGTCATTTTCGGTCAATTTGATTTCAGTAATAATTTAGTACTTTTTTAAGTTTTTTCTTAGATTTTGTAATTGTAATTGAAAAAAGTCTACAACATCGTAATTGAAATAAAAATGTGGTTTGTAATGATTTATTTTAATATCATTAAACATTTTACAGTGAGTCTAGAACTTCTAAATTGAAACATAAATATGAAATTCTTCTAAATTGAAGCAACAAGGTTTTTTTTAATGAGTGCTCTCTTTCTTTCCCGGAATATTTGAAATATTTCGGCGTTCACTTGCGCCTGGATGATTATAACCTTAGATGTAAAGGCCCTGACTCTCAGGCAGGAGCACAAAATAAGTAATAGTGCAGGAGTCTGGTTATATTAGCTCAGACTAATTAATAGATATTAGTAATTAATTCCTACAAATAACCTTGAAGATGCCTGCCTAAGCAGTCGTAGTGGTTTATCAAGTAGTTGGAAGCTCACAATGCCTAAGGCCCTTTTCACATGTCCCGGTTGCCGGGTACCCGGTGGTGAAGTGTATGGGCATGCCGGATTAATTACGCCGATATATTATTATGTGAAAGCTACGTACCATGCCCATACACTTCACCACCGGGTACCCGGCGCCGGTTAGCCGGCAACCGGGACATGTGAAAAGGGCCTAAGGCTTGATCGATGCCGGTTACTCACGTGTCCGTAAGTTTGTGTTGCCATAAATTAAATTTTAAATTTCAGCAATACAAAATCTAGCTAATGATAACTATTTCCTAGCATCTTGAAAGGTCCAAGTAAAAAAACCTGTTTTGTGAAAAACAATTCCAAGAGTAGAGAGAAACTACCTACGAAACTGTTCTATGTTTCAATGTATAAATGAGTTATCTATTTCTTTGAATGCAGTATAGTTAGTGAATGATTGAAAGATTAGTGGGTAGGTAGAGCAAAATATGTACAAAACACACACTAAAATTGTTTACATATTGTGATTAAGTACCATATAATTTTAAACGTTACTTATTTAGATAATTACTTTTTGCCTCTTAATCAATTGCATTTATGTTTCATGTAGTTCCCACTCAACCATGTAGGTACAGTTACAGATATCTGTTACCTAGCTAGTCCACCATTTTTATATCTTTAAAATGTCTCTCCAGTCTGTAAAAGTATCGCTAACATCATCCAAAAACCATATTCAAACCTATAAATTTGCTACCATCAAGCCCAAGCTGTCAGGCAATCGAATTAGGCGACCTACACCTATGTTGTTCTCTCAACAGCAATGCATCCATCTCTTGCAATTGTTCCCCATTAGTCCAGACGAGTTCACACAAATACCTGGGCGTAATCATGGACGAAAATTTAAATTGGGCACCGCACATCTCTGCTCTAAGCAAAAGACTACGTAAACTACTTCATATTTTCAAAAACTTGAGAGAAACTGCCGACACTGAGCTTACTACTAAAATTTACCTTGCGCTCGCGCAATCTCTCTTAACCTACTGTATACCGGTATGGGGCGGAGCAGCTACAACCCACCTTATTGAGCTGGAAAGAGCACAGAGGGCTGTTATCAAGGTCATGCTGAAAAAACCTCGTAAATATCCAACTGAAGATCTTTACAAAGAGGCTGGTCTCCTAACAGTTAGGCAATTGTTTATATATCAATCTGTCCTTCGGCACCACAAAACGATTGACCCCTTGGTACTTCCTCAACATAAAAGACGCATACGCACTCCCGTACCCACCTTTAACTCAACCTTTGCCAGGCGTCAAATAATATACACAGGGCCGTTTCTATACAGGCATTTCAACGATTTAGAAATGATCGTTAAAATGAATAGACTTACTCTAAAATCCACTCTTAAGAGGAAACTAAGCTGTTTAAATTACTGTGCAACTGAAAATATTTTTCGACAAAAATAAATAGTGGTCTATTCGTGGTACTTTAATAAATCAATCACTGTCTTAAATGTAGTATACTGTGAGTCTAATTTTAAAATCATTGTGTAAAAAAAAAAAAAAAAAAATTGGTGTAAATCAAATAATTTATGTAACATAAAATAAGCTAACTTTCATCATGTTATTGTTGTCTTGTTGTTGTTAATATTTTCCTTATTTTGTTTTGACCCTAGAATGGGGTGGAGGGTTAATAACCTGAGATACAGGTTTTTCCTAATTCAGGTATTAGCCCGCCATAGTCCTACTGAGAGACCAACTATATTGTGTACGTACCAAACCTGCTTACATTGTAATACTGCGAGATTATTATTTTTTTGTCCTACCTTCATTGTACCTAGTTTTTTAAGTTTACCTATTGCACTGTCATTGACTATGGTGAGAATAAAGTTATTTATTTATTATTATTATTTATAGCTAGAGCACATGAAATCGGAGATATGTGATCCGTTAGTAGTTTGACAATTGATTAATGCGATTCCTACAGCGGCTGACACCGGGCTATGGGATTAGTCGGTGACATGTATCGGAGCTGAGCCTGCCACTATCAATATTCATGTAGCCGTGTGTTGCAATTCGCAGTATGTGAATGGGATTTGGTGGAAACCAATTTTCAGTGGAAAAGTTAAATTAATATGACAGAAATACGCCTTATGTGAAAGGAAAACTAAAAATTCAATAAAATAAATGAAATGAAGATAGGCGTAGTTTATTTTCAAAGATTCTCAAATATTACAGTCCATACCTACTACTAGTTGGTTCTTGGTTACCATGTTAAATTAAATTATGAAAAACCAAAAATTATTAATACTTTAGTTTAGTTAATTCATCAACTTTAATACTGTAGAATCTTATTTTACTGTAATAGTGCGATTTTTATCAATAACTAGCTGACCCGGCGAACTTCGTACCGCCTTAGCGTAGAGATTTTCTTAATATTTTTTTCCGTAAGAACCATCCTTGGACTTCCACAAACATTTAAAAAAAAGAATTATCGAAATCGGTTCAGCCGTTCACACGTGATGCCGTGACAACGCGAAACGGGTTTCATTTTTATATATATAGATGTAAAGGCTGATGTACCGTATATTTGGATTCACATTTATGAAACTCGACCTCACATGAAAAATGATGGTAACTATTGTAGTGCTACTGCTCATGACGGTTTACTGACTATAAATGAATTGTATACAAATCTAATAAGCATATTAATAAAACGCTATCTCAATTAAAGCCAGTGCCATTAAGGCATTTAAAACACCGTACAAGCGCATTTCTTCCGCGCACTTTTCGTTCGTTTCGTAATACAAACACAACGGTATGTCTGGCCCGTCAGAGGTGGTATTCGGTGCTGTAATAAAGTTTGAAAGGGCTGTAAAAGAGCAATAACTGTAACTCCGAGTCCTGATTTTAGTGGCTCGCCGAGGGACCGCTATGCGATACCTATTAATTGATATGTTCACGGAAGAATGCTTTTCGTTTTGTACAGGGATATATCTAGGTATTGTTTTTGTATAATGATATACCAATCTTATTTAATTAATATTTAATATTTGTAATATGTTTATAGACGGAATCAAAAAATATTTGAGTGGATTTTTGTAATAATTAGTTTTGTTTCGATTTAGTTTTGACCGTTCTACTTTAGAGGTTCCCATATAAATAGGGATTTATGTTGACTGGAAATAACAATTTCCATATGAGCTACACACGCCACAGCTAAGTATTGTTAAATATAGTTTGTAGATAGTTAATCTCACAATAATTCAAAGTGCAAGTTTTGCTTAGCTTGGCACAATATGGCACTTTGTATTATTGTATTAATCTGATACTAATATTAATAAGGTTTAATCGTCACAAAACCAGTGGATCACTATTTTGTAACAAATCTACTTACGAGTACTATACTGGAAATAAATGGTAGCTGCCAATAATGAAATTTCCGATCACTGCGTGATATAGCTTTGATTTTATTAATGCCTCTTCAAATCTATACTCATAAATAATGTACAATACGTGAAATGTTTTGTTCCGCAACACAAAGGAATTAATCCGGTGGTTTGACTAACATATTATTCCATTAGCATTAATTAAGGGGATTATTGGAAGTAGATAACGTATCGCGGAGTATTTTCTATACGAAATGTACAATCTCGAACTGTAGACTTAAAGCCACCGTTGTGCAGCACAGATTTACTTTTTTACGGGGAACCTCTTAACCTTTTTTTGACTGGAGAAAATGGCCTGTCCACCATACGGTATGGTGGTAGGTAATTAATTACCTCAGGACGGCAGGTTAGGTTAGTTTGCTAGTTTCATAATGTAAAAGCGGTTTTAATCGCGTGTAATAACGCATCGTTCGGCAGCCACGTTTTGGGTACGTTGGAGGAAAGCCCATCGGCCACGGTATGTAAAGGTCGCCAGAGGAAAGCTCATCGTTGAGTTAACGCTAGTGTAATCGAGGTTTTAGATGAATACACACACAGGACACGAGACTGTCGTAATGTCTACGTCAATAGCATGTTTTTCATGACATGATATTTAGCGTAGGAAATATTCTATGAGTATCAAATTCTTTGTGATTCTGCATGGTATACAAACACATAATTACATATGTACCACGAGAAAACTGGTTACGGCTGGGGGTGCTGCCGTGAACTTGGGATAGCAAATGATACACGTATTGAAACACTCGTTTACTGGCGCAGCGCCAAGTTATAAAGCTGCGAAATACGCTACAGAAAGTATCGTAATACCTAAGTACCTACTTATGTTTGTTGTAAAATCAATAGAATTTTGATACTATTATCGTCGGTGTTAGATACAATATTTCGCCTAATCCTGCAGTCCGATCGTTAGAATAGTACGCTATTAAGCTATTATCTATTCTGCTCTACTATCGCCAGTTAAAAGCCAAAGCCGGCGTAAGCCCTTGAGCATCGGACTTAACTCTCCTTTCGCGCTGTTTGCTGTTCGCCCGAAATATGTGTAAACTATTAAGCTGTATGTAACTAGCGATCTGTAACTGTACCTGTACGTACAGTAACAAGATTCTAGCAATATGTAAAAAGAAGTTCAAAACCCGATTCAAAATGACAAATTCAATATTCTGGATATGGACGCTTTTCTTTGGTGTTGTTGAGCTTCGTTTTAGAAGCAATGCTGACCTAGCTAGGTAAACGCTACGCGCCTGCATTAAAAATCCGTAGTAACTATATCTTGTATAGATTTTCAATAAGATTTTTTTGCAACAATAAGCTTTAGTCTGATTTCCAATGTAAACCACGTACTTATACTACTATGTATGGTTTTTAAACCTTTGTTTGTCACCTGTCATCCGCTTTGCAATGGAGGGAAGTCGAACCTTAATTTCGAACTCCTATGTTCTTCTGATTAATTTCGTTGCGGGTCCAATGACAGTTTAACTTTCCCCCGGGACAAACTTGACCTTCATTGGTTGGGTTTTTGTGCCGGTCAAGCTGTAGATCCTGGCTACACAGTAGTTGCAGTGGTGGGAACGAGAGGTGGGAATAGTCCCGCACTATGTATGGTTCACCAGTGAGTACTCGGCCTTATTTTAGAGTCTCTCAGGCTCTTCATCGCGTTGTAGCAATGATAGGCTAATGGAATGATTGAAGCTGTGAGCTGAGTATTGCTAATAACGTATGCTCCTATTAAAAAAATTGTTTTAGCACAAGCGACGAATGATCTTACTTAACCGTTTAATTTATATTCATAAAATGGGCTTATTCGATAAAATTTTAAATAATGAGATTTTTTGTCTCTTGGATCTTTACAATCTCTGTCAAAAAGCCTAATTGCAAAAAATAAATTACTTTTTACTTACTATACAATATTATAGCAAAGAAATAATGTTTATTTGATTTGATTATTTTACCTATTTATTTATTTATCGTTAATGATGAGTAGGCGGAAATCAGTACACGAGTCCAACTGTTATTTGTCCGATTTTTTATATCAACAAAATGTTCACCTTTCGACTATTTCGGTCGAGCCGGACGGCACGCGACGCGACGGACCGTGCCCGGACATCAATGGGCCGGACGTAATCCGGACGCTGGAAGCTGTTAGTTTTTACGGTGGCCGTAAACTAGAGCGGTGGCCATATCGATCGTTAATATTAAGGCGACTTGATCGCATAATGGGGGTTGGGTGGACCATATGACTATTTTATAAGTGAAAACGGTCGTTTAGACCGCCTCTGCATAATTAATGAATCTATGGATAAAATTGAATACTCTAAAGATTCACCTACGTATCAATTCGTCGCCAACGCCGTAAAGGGGCGAACATCCTATAAACGGTCAAAAATTTAGTTTAATGCTCTATTCTTCGGGCACTATGTAGTTTTTTGTTCTTCTGTATAATTTTATAAAAAGAGGTTCGCTCCCTTTGCGGCTTTTACAAATATTCCCAAATGTATCAGTGACATTTACTTTAAACAACAATTTTAGGTGTAGTTTTTCAGCAATATTATTTTAAAATATAATAAATGCGTTTCCGGTTTTTCATGAAATTCAAAATATTACCGCACCAGTAGCAGGCATGCATATATTTACTGACGAAAAATTGGCTAGCAAAATCGGTTATTTGAAATTGTATATTGAATGTTGACAATTTGTGACTCTCTAAATCAAAGTGGTTCTCG
>NW_021137675.1:0-1357 GCF_004193835.3 Ostrinia furnacalis
CCGGGTCAGTTAGTTGTTTATACATTTAAATGTATAGGCTATAAAAGCTAGTAAGGATTGTATGTATTTATTCCATACAGTACATTAGGTACTACAATTTTTCGAAATATGTAGTGACTGAAGAATCCTGTTCACTTTTAATCATACGTATTATACGCCAATATAATAAACTACCCTAAACCTAGACTAAACTAATAAGTATAAAAGTTATGTTATCAAAAGACACTCATTTAGAAAAATGTCTGTTAGAATATCCTGAGAAAACAATTTGCTAGACAAAGGGATTACTATGTAAAGAAAGACTACCCATAATATCTTCTAGACATAATATTGCCTTTGTGAGCTTCAGAACATAATATACTTTAGTACTTTTTGTGATCTAAGCACTAAGATATTAACTAAGGCCCAGTTTTTTGATTCTTAGTTAAAATAACTAATTGTTAAATTTTGCTACTAATGGTTAAATATTAACCAAATGTAAACAAATAGTTAAAAAATGTACTAAAAGTCAAACTAACCATTGTTCGAAAAACATTTTTTCCTGATATTTAACCACTTGTCATTTGACATCTGTCAAATTTGACCATTGGTTATTTTAACTACGAATCAAAAAACCGGGCCTTAGGCCTGTATTCACAAACGATGCTTGCTTAAGTGAAGCAGCAAATCGAACGCACAGAATTGAAAAGAGCTTTAATTGGTTCGTGTGTCACCCTGTGCGTACACGCACACTGTGAGACCTCATAGTAATGTTTGTGAATACGGGCGTTAGAAGCACTTTTATAGCATCAAGTTAGAAAATTACAAGCTATACACGAATTATGTAGTTTTATTTCGAGGTTGGCAGAACAGAAAAGGGTAAACCACAGATTTTTATGAATAAAAAACCTTTTAGTGTTTGTAGGTAGGCACTGCTAGATTTTATACATACATCGCACGTACCTGGATCATTTTCTGACAAAGATTTAATTTTCATTACCGTTATTCATCTAATTTATAATTACAAAGTAGAAAGTAAAGTATTTATAAAATAACACATTTGAGAATGTTTTATGTCTACAGAAATGTACGAGTATATCTTAATTAAATTATTTAATCAGCTAGGAAACTCTTTATTTGGCTTAAGATTTAATGCTACTCAAACTAAGACGAAAATTGTAAAATAAAAAGTAAAAATACTAAAACCCAACTACGACAAAAAACGACGAAAAAGTATAAAACAAGATTTTCAGAATACTGAACTGAACAAAGTTGCTAATATAGTTGCATAGTAATTTTCATGTTTGGAAAACCGCAGTCACACGTTGTCAAAGTGCTACGGTAGGTAGGTACTCGTATATGTAACGTGTGACTACGG